>NW_024097905.1:0-6470 GCF_016545835.1 Crotalus tigris | reverse complement strand
CAGTCTGTGGGTCGGTGGGGGGGAAGCTCATTCGCCCTCTCCTCACTGAAGACTTCAGCAAGGTCCCTATTTTCCTCTGGTATTTCTGTTAATCTTTTTTCCTCTCCTATGGATGCTTTTTCTATTCTTGATTCTGGTAGCCTCTCTTGGGGTTTTAAGTCCATAGGGTCCCCCTTCGGGAAATTGATTTCTGTCGTCCTCCAATTTACCCAGGGGTTCCATTTTTTCAACCATTCCATCCCTAGAATCATTGGGCATTCCATACCTGGGGTCACCACAAACGTTAAGTCCTCTTCATGGTTGCCCAGGGAGAGGTGTATTGGCAGAGTGGCTAGGGTAGTTGACACCCCAATTGCTACGGATCCATCTAGCTGCCAAATGGAATTGGGTGTTGCCAGTCTGGATGGAATGCCAGATTCCCCACTAGGTGGGGGCTAATGAGACAGTCGGCGTGCACAAGCCAGAGTCTATTAAGGCCTTAACCATTCACAGGTCTTCGGGCAGGGGGGGATTACTATAGTCACTGTTTGAAGATGGGTGTGATGCGTCCACTTACCAGGGGTTCGCCTTCCGAGCTGTCATATGAGGCATCCACCGTCCCTGTGGTGTAGGCTGGAGTTCTTTCCCCTTGGTGAGCAGAGGTGGGGTTTTCTGCAATTTCCATCATTTTCATGGCTGTTTCTTTTGGCTTAGCTGAATACCCTCTGGGTTTGTTGATGGGGGATCTGTCTGGGTTGTGCTGGGGGGCCTTTGAGCGGCATTCTACAGCTCGATGCCCTTCTCTTCCGCACTTGAAACACCCCATCTGCTTCTTGGCTGTATCCGATGATGTCACCGGTTGGTGTGTCAGCTCAGGCGGGGGGCGGCTCCATTGTTTTCCTCGGCGATGCCTCTTCAATATGTCGATCTCTGATTCCTCTGCCAAGACGTACCATTCCTCAAGTCGATGTGGGTCTCCTCGGGGCAGGCAAGCATCATATAGATCATAGTTTAGTCCGTCTTTGAAACGGCAACCGGAGAGCCACTGATCTTCTGGCCAATTCAGTTTGCTGCAAGGGCTCGGGGAATCTTGTGTTAACTCAGCCATGGTCGATTTGCCCTGCCTACTCGTGGTATTCTTTTCACGGCTTTCGATTCAGCCGGGGTGTGTCTATTCACAAACCAATCCGTTCTTCTCAAACGAGGACATCGAAACGGTTGAAGGTACTGAGTTTAGGGGCATTGGAGTCATGCAGGTTCACTCAACCAACCTGCAGCTGGGTCCATCCAGGGGCAGATTGCACGATCCGGATGCGGCTTGTCGCGGGCGCGTATGTCCTGCCCATATCCTCCATATAGTAGCTGAGGACTTGGGTTTTAGGAAAAACCCCAGCGTTGTGGCTCCCCGTTTGAATTTCACCTCCAACAGGTGGACGTCTTGGAATGGATCGGTGCCTACATTGTGGGTGGTAGTGTCTCCGTCCAGATTCATCTGTGGTCCGGTAGGGGGTGGGAGCTCCTGGATCAGTAAATGTCCCTGGGGTTGCAGGTTCCACGTCCCCCTCGGTGTCTCTCCCTTTGTGGCTCCAGGAACGGGGGCGGGCGTAGGGCTCAGGAATCTCCTCTCCTAGGGAGCTGAGAGTTCTCTTCATCAGGTCAATAGCTCTCTCTAGGATCCAGTCTGAGTACGGCATACAGCTTCCTCCCTATTCACTTGCGTGCAGGGATTTCTCCATCTCCTGCTTCCATTCTGGTTGCTTGGTCCCTCGTCTCAGGGTCACTTTTCTTGATTCCTTTCCCCACTCGCTTCTTTCCAAGCCCATCGACCAGCGAGTCTTGTGGACATTGTTGTCTCCACCAATTCTTCTTCTGAGAAATCCGGGCACTCCGGATCCCAACATCTGGCAAGGTTCCAACTGGGTCAGTGGCTCTCTTTCCAGGGAGTTTTCCCCCTCTCTTGCTCCATTGTCTGACATGGTAAAATTTTTGCAAAATCCCCCGGCAAGGGTCTCCCTTCCAGGTGGATTAATTTTGCAAGTCCTGTCTAATGTAAGGACCCACCCCACTTTGCATCTTAAGAAGACAGAACTCTTGGAATAGCTCTTCCAACAGGAATCCTTATTAAGAGAAAATGGTTGCAGGCATGCTAGACAGGACTTGGGGTTCAAGCTCTCCCATTCAAGGTTTTAAGGGGTTCCCCAGTAGTCCCACCCCAATCAACCCCCCTTCCAGTGATAGTTTCAAGTATCAAAATTCCATCCCCTTTCTTCTTCCGTCTGGATGGAGACTTCAGATAACTACATGAAAGGCAATTACTCTTCTTTGATATGTTAACGCTTAGAGGCCACAATAAACACACATTCAGTCCTTTGAAGTGTGCTGAAGGAAGTGAGGGCCATAAAGCCCCTTTGCTCTCACCCTTTTCTCCCTCTTATGGCAGAATCCAGAGAAGGCAGAATTGGGAGTTTCTATGTTTGATAATTAAAGATGAAATATAATTGGATTCTGACACTGAGATTACATCTAACCATCTTGTTCAGACTGAAGAAGCTGCTTGGATGGGTAGCAAAACAACTCAAACCAACAAGAAAATAACTCCAGTTGTCATGATTCAATTTCCAGACAATAATCCATCTCCTTCACTCAACCTGCTTATTCAGCTAGAGTTTGACTCCATTTCTATGGATTTTTTTTATTTGTTATTTGGTGAACTCTAAACATAGTATAAAAATTACTGCAGTAACTGTGCTTTTCTTAGAAACGGGGAAGAGAAGAAAGCAGATGATAGATGGGACAGCAGCCACAAGAATGACGATCATGTGAATGGAAGGGGGGGACTGGAGAGCAGGAGTCAATGGGAGGGGTTAAGGGCGCAACCCCACAAGAGAAAGGATGACAACTGGGAGGTGGATGGGAGGTACAGAAAGGAGAAAGGGGAGAGAGAATGTATCATAGCAGGACAGCCCGAAAAAGGGGGGAGAAAGCGCAAGAGGAGACAACCCAGACAAGGGGGGGAAAGTGCGAGGAGAGAGGGCAGCTGAGAGATACAGAATTCCTGATTAATCAGAAAAGGGGGGGGAAAGTTCCCCCAACTTAGGATCATATGAGGGAAGAAAACATAACAACACACACGTAGGCAGAAGATGCAAGAAAAGCACAGTTACTGATATGGAAGTTACGACTAGAATGCAACTTGACCAATCAGGACCGGTGACGAGATCTAAGAGCCGAGCGCAAGCAGCGGTTTACCTATAAATAAACTCTCCCATCGACTAACATTGTACCCTGACGATGTTGGCAGTCGCCGACGAAAGCTAGGTGATTTATTGTATTAAACTTTTATAGTTTTATAATATTCCTGGTGCTCATGTGTTTTTTGGTTGCTTAGAAGATATATATATATATATATATATATATATATATATATATATATATATATATATATATATACGCTATTATATCATATATATAGGTCTTTGCGTTGTTCGGTTTTCTCCCGCCCGATAAAATTGGAAGTGTCTTGGCACAAAAAAAAATTGTTTCGACGAAGTCACATTCGTCATCTTCAAGGCTGGTGTTTTTTAGCCTTTTGCTTTGAAGCAGCAATGGTGGTTTTAGCTGTTTTCCTTTTAACTGACCAGTGAGGGTATGAACTGATTTGATGGGAGCCTTGGTCTGTGTTCTGATGGGTGGAGGTGTGTTCTGAATGGTTAGGCGGCTTGGCTGCGCCTCTGATTGGCTGCGCGGGAGTGTTCTGTTTGGTTGTGCCTCAGGTTAGTCGGAGTGTGTGTGAGGGGTTTAAGATTTGGGGGGTAGGGAGTCGTTTGTCAATAAGGGCAGGTTTCCAAATGGCTGGTAGGCGGGAGGTATCATCTCGCTTGTTCATGCTGTGTGGGCGTTTTTCTATCTCGATGGCTTCTCTGATTATTCTGTTATTAAAATGTGCACTTTTGGCAATGGTTCTGGTATTTTTAAAGTCAATTTCATGTCCTGTGGCTTTAAGGTGTTGGACCAGGGAAGATGTTGGTTCCTCTGTTTTGACTGAGTTCTTATGTTCTTCAGTGCGTGCACTTATTCTTCTGTTGGTTTGTCCGATGTATGTGGTGGGACAAGTGGTGCATGGGATTTTGTATACTCCTTGATTTTCTAATTCAATTTTATCTTTGGTGTTTCTAAGGATGGTGGATATTTTTCTGTTTGTGCAGAATGCTGTTTTGATGTTTACATGGTTAATGAAGATCTTACTGATTCTGTCTGTGGTGCCTTTTTATGTATGGGAGGACGGGAACTTTGCAGCTTTTCTTGTTTCTTTGTCTTGGATTTTGGTTGGGGGTATTCTTTTTGATTAGGGTTGTAATCTATTTCTATGCGAATCCATCTGGATGTTAGTACATTGGTGAGAGTGTGTTCTGTTAGGTTCGGTTTTAGGTGTGTTCGTCAGCTAAGCGTTTTGTTCTGGAGATGAGTGTCTTGGCTACAGAGTTGATCTGTGCTGGGTGGTGGTGTGAGAGAGCGTGCAGATAGCGGTTTGTGTGTGTTTTCTTCTGGTAGATGGTGTGTCATAGGGAGCCATTGGATTTCTTGTAGACTAAGACATCCAGGAAGGGAAGTTGGTTGTTAGCTTCTGTTTCCATGGTGAACTGTATTTTGGGGTGTAGTCTGTTGAGGTGTGTGAGGAAGTTGTACAGTTTTTCTTTCCCATGTGGCCAGATTATGAAGGTGTCGTCTACGTATCTGAGCCAGAGTTTGGGTTTGTGATCAGATTTTTCTAGAGCTTTGGTTTCAAAGTGTTCCATGTAGAGGTTGGCAATGACAGGTGAGAGGGGTGATCCCATGGGTGCTCCTTCTGTTTGTTTGTATTTTTGTCATTATAGATGAAGTATGTGTTGGATAGGCAGTGGTTGGTCAGATCTAAGATGTGTTTGGGGGGGGGGTTATATTTGTTTTGGATAGCTGTCAAGGCTTCTTTGATAGGCCACTTGGGTGAAGAGACCGGATATGAAATCGAAGCTCACTAGGAGCGTCGCTGTGGCTGTTGTAAGCTTGTTTTCTTTAGATCTCTCATAAACTGGAATGATGTTTTTTTACGTGTGAGGTGATGCGATTCTTGCATAGCGGCTGTAGTTGATTTGGCCGAGAAATTTGGCCTAGGTCTTTGTAGAGGTGAGCCTATGCGAGCTGACTATAGCGTCCTGAGTGGGATTCCTTTTTGTGTTATACTTGGGGAGACCATAGAGTTTAGCCGGCATCTGCGATGATTCTCTCTGGACATGTTCTTTGCTGGATCTTCGACTAATGGGGGAGGCTTTTATCTTGGCTTCTGTGCGTTCTTTTTTCCAGGTAGGTGGTGGGATCTGTATTTCGGGGTTGTAATGTGGAGTCTTGCGAGTAGGTTGGTTAATTGGGTTTGGTAGTCAGATGTGATTCATATAACCACGTGGCGTTGCCCTTGTCTAGGACACACCATCTACCCGAAGAAAACACACACAAACCGCTATCTGCACGCTCTCTCACACCCCCACCCAGCACAGATCAACTCTGTAGCCAAGACACTCATCTCCAGAACAAAACGCTTAGCTGACGAACAACACCTAAAACCCGAACTACACACTCTCACCAATGTACTAACATCCAATGGATTCCATAGAAATAAGATTACAAACCTAATCCAAAAAGAAACCCCCACCAAAATCCCAGACAAAGAACAAGAAAACGGCAAAGCCCTCCTCCCATACATAAAAGGCACCACAGACAGAATCAGTAAGATCCTCCATAAACACAACATCAAAACAGCATTCTGCACAAACAGAAAAATATCCACATCCTTAGAAACCCCAAAGATAAAATTGAATTAGAAAATCAAGGAGTATACGAAATCCCATGCACCACTTGTCCCACCATATACATCGGACAAACCAACAGAAGAATAAGTGCACGCATTGAAGAACATAAGAACTCAGTCAAAAAAGAGGAACCAACATCTTCCCTGGTCCAACAACTTAAAGCCACAGGACATGAAATTGACTTTAAAAATACCAGAACCATTGCCAAAAGTGAACATTTTAATAACAGAATAATCAGAGAAGCCATCGAGATAGAAAAACGCCCACACAGCATGAACAAGCGAGATGATACCTCCCGCCTACCAGCCATTTGGAAACCCGCCCTTATTGACAAACGACTCCATAACCCCAAAATCTTAAACCCCTCTGCAACTCAGACTAACCTGAGCACAACCAAACAGAACACTCCCCCAGCCAATCAGAGAACAGCCAAGCCCCTAACCATTCAGAACACACCTCCAACCAATCAGAACACAGCCAAGCTCCCACCCAATCAGTTCATACCCCCACTGGCAGTTAAAAGGAAGAAACAGCTAAGACCACACATTGCTGCTCAAAGCACGAAGCTGAAAACACCAGCCTGAAGATGACGAATGGGACTTCGTCGAAACGTGGCCAAGACACTTCCAAGTTTACGCGGGAGAAAAC
>NW_024097904.1:0-4776 GCF_016545835.1 Crotalus tigris | reverse complement strand
GGATGTGTGGTGGTGACTTCTGTTGTGGTTTTTGTGAGTGTGGGTCGGGTATCATTTTTTGTGTTAGGGAGTCGTTTGTCAATGAGGGCGGGTGTCCAAATGGCTGGTAGGCGGGAGGTATCATCTCGCTTGTTCATGCTGTGTGGGCGTTTTTCTATCTCGATGGCTTCTCTGATTAGTCTGTTATTAAAATGGTCACTTTTGGCAATGGTTCTGGTATTTTTAAAGTCAATTTCATGTCCTGTAGCTTTAAGGTGTTGGACCAGGGAAGATGTTGGTTCCTCTTTTTTGACTGAGTTCTTATGTTCTTCAATGCGTGCACTTATTCTTCTGTTGGTTTGTCCGATGTATGTGTGGACAAGTGGTGCATGGGATTTCGTATACTCCTTGATTTTCTAATTCAATTTTATCTTTGGGGTTTCTTAGGATGGTGGATATTTTCGTTTGTGCAGAATGCCTGTTAGAGCTTGGATTTATGGCGGATCTACTTGATCTGCTGTGTGGCATTTTAGTTATGGCGAGCGGCTTGCCGCTTTTCTGTTCTTCGTCTGGCTTATGGGGTTTTCTTTTGGATTAGGTTATGTTAAATCTATATTCTTGGAATCCATGGATATAGTACATTGGTGAGAGTGTGTAGTTCGTTTTTTAGGTGTTGGTCGTCAGCTAAGCGTTTTGTTCTGGAGATGAGTGTCTTGGCTACAGAGTTGATCTGTGCTGGGTGGTGGTGTGAGAGAGCGTGCAGATAGCGGTTTGTGTGTGTTTTCTTCTGGTAGATGGTGTGTCCTAGGGAGCCATTGTATTTCTTGTAGACTAAGACATCCAGGAAGGGAAGTTGGTTGTTAGCTTCTGTTTCCATGGTGAACTGTATTTTGGGGTGTAGGCTGTTGAGGTGTGTGAGGAAGTTGTCCAGTTTTTCTGTCCCATGTGGCCAGATTATGAAGGTGTCGTCTACATATCTGAGCCAGAGTTTGGGTTTGTGATCCGATTTTTCTAGAGCTTGGGTTTCAAAGTGTTCCATGTAGAGGTTGGCAATGACAGGTGAGAGGGGTGATCCCATGGGTGCTCCTTCTGTTTGTTTGTATGTTTGTCCATTATAGATGAAGTATGTGTTGGATAGGCAGGGGTTGGTCAGATCTAAGATGTGTTTGGGGGGGTTATATTTGTTTTGGATAGCTGTCAAGGCTTCTTTGATAGGCACTTGGGTGAAGAGGGATCTGACATCAAAGCTCACAAGTAGGTCGCTGGGCTGTAAGTTTTGTTTCTTTATGATCTCTATAAAGTGGAATGAGTTTTTTACGTGTGAGGTGATGGATTCTGCATAGGGCTGTAGTTGTTTGGCGAGAAATTTGGCTAGGTTTTGTAGAGGTGAGCCTATGGAGCTGACTATAGGTCTGAGTGGGGTTCCTTCCTTGTGTATCTTGGGGAGACCATAGAGTTGGGGGCATCTGGATGATTTCTCTCTGGGAATGATTCTTTGCTGGATCTCTTCGCTAATGGGGGAGGCTTTTATTTTGGATCTGGTGGTTTTTTCCAGGTAGGTGGTGGGATCTGTATTTAGGGTTTTGTATGTGGAGTCTTGGAGGAGGTTGGTTAATTTGGTTTGGTAGTCAGATGTGTTCATAACCACCGTGGCGTTGCCCTTGTCTGCTGGTAGGATTATTATGCTGGTGTCTTCTTTCAGGTTACGTAGTGCTGTCTGTTCCTCTTTGGTTAAGTTGCTTTTGGGTGGCTTGCTGGTACAGAGGATGTTGGTGATTTCGAGTCTGATTCTGTTAGCATCGTCGGGGTTGATTTTGGTCAGGCTGGTTTCAACTCCACATATAATGGTTTCAGTGGGGATGTGTTTGGGATTGACTGCAAAGTTGAATCCTTTGGAAAGGACATTGGTTTCGGCTTTGGTGAGGATCCTATCTGAGATGTTATGCACTGTTTGTTTCATGTGTGGCTGTGAGGCAGGAGGGGTTGTTTCTCGGCGTTCTGTAGTCTTCGGAGTTGTTGGTGTGTGTATCTGTCTTGAGGGTGGTCGGTGTTTCGGCTCTCCAGACGGCGAGTTGTTGGGATTTGTCCCAAAGTGCGGGGTGGATCTTGTTGCTGAGTTTGAGGTGGAGTGTGAGGAGATCTTTGTTAATTCGGTCTAGGAGGAATCTTTTTGTGTGAAGTTCATTTCTGATTAGGGCCAATTCTGTTCATTTCAGGATCCGTTTGGTGGCTGCAGAGTTGGAGTGGAATTTCAGTTGGAAACATGTGGGGATTAGATTTTGATCTCGGCAGTTGCGTAGGAATGTGAGGTCGCATAAAATGGAAGCTCTTTGGACTTCAATTTTTTCATAGGTCCTGGTCAGATGGTGGATTTCCTCCCCGTAGAGGTTCAATATTTGTTTTCTGAGGTTTTCGCGGTGTTGAGGTGAGGTTTTGGTTGTTCGGGGTTTTCTCCCGCACGTAAAATTGGAAGTTCATTGGCGACGTTCGACGAAGTCCCCATCGTCATCTTCAGGCTGGGTTTCAGCTTCGTGACTAGAGCAGCAAGTGTGGATTAGCGTCTTCCTTTTAACTGCCAGTGGGGGTATGAACTGATTGGGTGGGAGCTTGGCTGTGTTCTGATTGGGTGGAGGTGTGTTCTTATTGGTTAGGGGCGTGGCTGTGCTCTGATTGGCTGGGGGGTTGGCTGTGCTCTGATTGGCTGGGGGGTTGGCTGTGCTCTGATTGGTTGGGGGAGTGTTCTGTTTGGTTGTGCTCAGGTTAGTCTGAGTTGCAGAGGGGTTTAAGACAAACCTAACACAAAAAATGATACCAGACCCACACTCACAAAAACCACACAGGAGGTCACCACCACACATCCACGCAAAAAACAAACCCAAAGCCACACCCATGACGAGGCACGACCACAAACCAGAAGCCAGACCACAGCTGCATCATTAGCCACTTTAAACCCCTCCAATCCATACATGAAGCAAACTGACACCCTCCATGAAGAGGAGGCACGACCACGAACGCAAAGCCAAAAAATAGCAAGGCAGCCCAAAGTCTTAAACCCCTCTGCAACTCAGACCAACCTGAGCACAACCAAACAGAACACTCCCCCAGCCAATCAGAGCACAGCCAAGCCCCTAACCATTCAGAACATACCTCCACCCAATCAGAACACAGCCAAGCTCCCACCCAATCAGTTCATACCCCCACTGGCAGTTAAAAGGAAGAAACAGCTAGGACCACACATTGCTGCTCAAAGCACGAAGCTGAAAACACCAGCCTGAAGATGACGAATGGGACTTCGTCGAAACGTCGCCAAGACACTTCCAATTTTACGTGGGAGAAAACCCGAACAACCAAAGACCTACATACAAATACCAGCGAAAACCTCAGAAAACAAATATTGAACCTCTACGGGGAGGAAATCCACCATCTGACCAGGACCTATGAAAAACTTGAAGTCCAAAGAGCTTCCATTTTATGCGACCTCGCATTCCTACGCAACTGCCGAGATCAAAATCTAATCCCCCCATGTTTCCAACTGAAATTCCACTCCAACTCTGCAGCCACCAAACGGATCCTGAAAAGAACAGAATTGGCCCTAATCAGAAATGAACTTCACACAAAAAGATTCCTCCTAGACCGAATCAACAAAGATCTCCTCACACTCCACCTCAAACTCAGCAACAAGATCCACCCCGCACTTTGGGACAAATCCAAACCACTCGCCGTCTGGAGAGCCGAAACACAGACCACCCTCAAGACAGATAACACACCAACAAACTCCGAAGAATACAAGAATGCCAGAAAAACAAACCATCCTCCCTAACAGCCCACACATGAAACAAACAGTGCATAAACATCGCAGATAGGATCCCACCAAAGCTGAACCAATGTCCTTTCCAACGGATTCAACTTTGCAGTCCACTCCCAAACACATCCCACTGAAACCATTAATGTGGAGTGAAACAGCATGACCAAAATCAAACCCCGACGATTGCTAACAGAATCGACTCGAAATCACAACATCCTCTGTACCAGCAAGGCCACCCAAAAGCAACTTACCCAAAGAGTAACAGACAGCAATACGTAACCTGAAAGAAGACACCAGCATAATAATCCTACCAGCAGACAAGGGCAACGCCACGGTGGTTATGAACACATCTGACTACCAAACCAAATTAACCAACCTACTCCAAGACTCCACATACAAACCCCTAAATACAGATCACACCACCTACCTGGAAAAAACCACCAGAACCAAGATAAAAGCCTCCACCATTAGCGAAGAGATCCAGCAAAGAATCATTCCCAGAGAGAAATCATCCAGATGCCCAAACTCTATGGTCTCTCCAGGATACACAAAGAAGGAACCCCACTCAGACCTATAGTCAGCTCCATAGGCTCACCTCTACAAAACCTAGCCAAATTTCTCGCCAAACAATTACAGCCCTATGCAGAATCCATCACCTCACACGTAAAAAACTCATTCCAGTTTATAGAGATCATAAAGAAACAACACTTACAGCCCAGCGACCTACTAGTGAGCTTCGATGTCATATCCCTCTTCACCCAAGTGCCTATCAAAGAAGCCTTGACAGCTATTCAAAACAAATATAACCCCCCCAAAAACATCTTAGATCTGACCAACCACTGCCTATCCAACACATACTTCATCTATAACGGACAAAAATACAAACAAACAGAAGGAGCACCCATGGGATCACCCCTCTCACCTGTCATTGCCAAACTCTACATGGAACACTTTGAAACCCAAGCTCTAGAAAAATCGGATCACAAACCCAA
>NW_024097903.1:0-2530 GCF_016545835.1 Crotalus tigris | reverse complement strand
GCGCATGCGCGCGAGTGCTGGCGACAGCCAGTCTGGTCCCGGGCAGTTTGCACCTGCCTAGGACCGTTGCAATGCCCCGAGCCTGCTTCCACAGGCTCAGGACATAACACCCCTTCCCCCCCGGCTAAGACTATGATCATACAATAATAATATGCAACCCAATACAAGTGTGGTACCCATACTACTTGTACCAATTGTCCCCTTTACTTCTATTGTTCCCCCAGTGTTCTATTTTCCTATGTGTACAGGAATACTCTCTGTTAACTCTGTTTTGCCAGTAGGGTTACAAAATCTTCTAAATACTTAGGAGATCTTCTAGCTCTCTGTGACCTCCTAACTTCTGGGTACCTTCCAAATACCCCTTGAATGAGGGGTGATGTATGCTTGTCCCCCTTGCTAAACCCTGGTGATTTCCAAGGACTGTGCTCCAATGCCTGGCCTGCTTGCTTGCCCACCGGGCTCGTCAGGCCAGGGCTTCTTTCTCTGTTTGACCTGGTTGTCCTGCCTAGCTGCAGGCTCTCTGACCCTCTTAAGTGACTGTCACTGTTGGGCAATTCTGTAGAACCTCCAAGGTCTGTCCTAGACCTGTCAAGAGGTTGTCTTTCCCCGTGTTCCCGTTCTGTCCCCGGGCTTGTTGGGGTTTCAGTGCTGTCCCAAAACTCAGTTGTCCCCTGAGTGATGTCAGAGGTGTTGTAGTCAGGATTTGGTTCCTCGACCACCTCCCTGTGTGCTTGCCCCCTTCTAGGGACAGGGGTAGTGTTGGGCCAACTAGACGGACTGTGTGCCAGCTCTCTTGCAGGTGTGGATTGTTTGGATGCTCCCGGATATCCTCCCTGAATGGAGTACTGAGTAATGCGGGTGAGTAGTGATTATGCCCCCGGGGTGACTCCCTGGCTGGAGTAGGCACTGGTGCCTGAGTTCTAGTTGGGCTCCTTGAATTCCTGTTTGGAGCATTCGCGGAATCTCGGAATGAGCTGTCTGTAGCTTCTCTTTGCCCAAAGGGGTCCCCCTTCCCCCCTGGAAAAGACCCAGGAGTCTCAGTGGGAAGGTCCCGTCTAGTGCGGAGCTGGTCGATGTGTCGGTGCAGGACACGGCCGTTGTCCAGGGACACCTCATAAGACAAAGGACCTGTGACCCTGGATACAGTGGCAGGGACCCATGAATGACCAGGCCCGTAGTTACGAGTCCAAACCGGGGCACCCACAAGCAGTTGTCTAGGTGCCCTGGGGTGTGTGATTGTGGAAGGTAGTCTGTCCGGGTGCAACCGGTCAAGCTTGGTAGTCAGTTTGCGCCCCCAATGAAGTTCAGCTGGACTCCTCCCAGTAGAAGTAGAAGGTGTAGTGCGATAAGAAAGGAGGAAGTCAGCCAACCTGTGATGCCAGTCTCCATAGGTAATTTTCTTCAAGGCGTCCTTGGTGATGCGAACCATGCGCTCAGCCATACCGTTGGTGGATGGGTGGAAAGGCGCAGAGGTGGCATGACGAATCATGTTGGCCTGTAAGAAAGCTTGGAATTCGGAAGAAGTGAATTGAGGGCCGTTGTCAAATACGAGGACATCAGGAAGCCCGTGTGCAGCAAAATCCCCCTCAGTACTTGAATAGTCTTTGCAGTGGTGGTGGAAGAGACAGGTACAACCTCAAGCCATTTTGAATGGCTATCAACCAGGACCAAGAAGAATTGACCCTGACAGGGCCAGTAGTCAATGTGCCCCAAGACCATGGGGACGTGTTTCCTCCCATTTATGCACAGGAGCTTTGGCGGCATCGATGGCGCGATCTGTTGGACACAGGTGGCATGCGGTACCTGAGCCTCAATATCTATCTAAAGCAGGCCACCACAAGTGGCTGCGTGCAAGAGCTCATACGAACAATGCCAGGATATCCCTCGTGGAGGGATTTAAGACCCTAGCCCTCATGACGGTGGGAATGACAACTCTGTTTCCCAAAGCAAACAACACATGAGAAAAGAAACTTCGTCCTTTTGGACAGAAAACTCTGAAACTCAGGACTAGGGCAGTGCTCAGGCCACCCGGACAGGACCCAGGAGCGGACACGTGAAAGTGTGTGATCTGTACCTGTTTCAGCGGTAAAATCCCTGGCACTAAGAGGAAGCTCGGGCAAGGCTTGGATTGATAGAATGTTGACAGCTGGCGCGGGGTCAGCTTCTACTACTGGCAGAGGCAACATACTGAGGCCATCAGCATGGCCCATTTCTTTCCCAGGCTTGTGGAGTAATGAAAAATCATATGCAGACAAAAAAATAGACCACCTAAGCATTCTAGGGGGGAAATGATGTGGGAGTCTGCTTACGTGTGGTAAACAGTCCCAGCAGAGGCTTATGGTCAGTGAAGACCGTGAAATGCCTGCCATATAGAAAATCGTGGAATTTTTTAATTCCAGCAACAACAGCCAGAGCCTCCCTGTCTATCTGAGCGTTGTTGCGCTCGGCAGAAGACAGTGTTCTGGAGTAGTATGCAATAGGAACCTGAGTTCCATCAGACCTGAGGTGACTCAGGACAGCTCCAACCCCG